>NC_135753.1:33855000-33865000 GCF_041903045.1 Epinephelus lanceolatus | reverse complement strand
TCATGATGAGATTAAACCGTTTTAGACCATTGAAGAGAAAAGTTGCAGTGGTGTGAACTGGCCGGTCTGAGCTCGACTCAAGCCGGCTGATGATGTCACCTGCAACTCAACTGTTCAAATCACAGACAGCTGGTTTTAGAACGTAAAGTGCGTCAACTGCTCCTACAGCTAGTCGGCTTGTAGCAAAGTCTGCTGGCCAGGTCAGGAACAAACTGTCAGCAGACGGCGCGTTTGCTTGCCACGGTAGGTGCTCCATCCCTGCCGAACCCTCTGTTTCCATCCTGACAGTGGTGATGGCCAAATGAAGCCTCATGAAGCATTTTCTTTATTTTCTGAGCCCACTAGATGGCGCTTGTGGTTTAAAGAGAGAAGTTCAAAGAATGGCAATTCAGTGAGGCTTTCAACCTTGTGTTGAGCAAAAAGCGCCATCTAGTGGGCTCAGGAAATAAAGAAAATGCTTCATGAGGCTTCATTTGGCCATCACTACCTGACAGTGTGCTGGTGTCGGACAGTGGGTCGCTGCTGCTGCTAGCTTTATGTGCTTATGCCCCACAACACACATTCTCTCTCTCATTGACTGATTAATTGGTGCTGCTTACTGATATTAATGTGGTGTATTTATTATGAATACAGTCCACCTGATGCTTGTTTTGTTTCTGTTTTTCACCGTTTCATCACTACTACAAATGCAGCTGTAGCCAATATCTCACTATCACTATCCTCAATCATATTTTAAGAAACTACAAATTATATTCAGCCACAAAATAAGTCTGAAAAGCTGCAAATCAGAGCAGAAGTACAGAGAGCTGTTGCATAGAGAAGATACACCATCTCATCTAGTTGTACTGGTGTGAACCGACAGGTTTTTAGAACGCTACAGAATGGCGCATTGCAAGTAGTCGCCTGTTTCAACTCATCTCGTTGCAAATCTTTGGTCTGAACTGGACCTGGAAAGTTTGTCCTGAAAGTCTTTGGTGGTGCAAACCTACCTTTAGCTTTCCATCAGCTGTTCAGGTGGCTGGTCTCAGCAGATCGTGCAGGTGAAGAACCCTGATGTGGAGGTCCTGAGCTGATGTGGTTACACATCGTTTGCGGTTGTGAGGATGGTTGGATGTACTGCCAAACTCTTGGAAATGACAGTGGAGATAGGTTATGGTAGTGAAATGAACATTCAGTTTCTGCACGCTCCCTCAAAACTTGCGACATCTGTAGCATTGTATTGTGTGATCAAACTACACAATTTAGAGTGGCTTTTTTGGGACTGTCCCGAGGCACACCTGTGTTGTAATGATGCTGCTTAATCAGCATCTTGATATGCCACACCTGTCAGGTGGATGGATTTATGTTGGCACAGTGCTCAGTAACACAGATTTAAACAAATTTGTGAGAAAAATGAGAGAATTATGGCTTTTCTGTGCATAGAAAAACTATCAGCTCTTTTATATCACCTCATAAAAACAAGTGCTGCATTTCTATTTTTGTTCAGCGTGTTTCCTTAACTAGAGGGAAATGATCATTTTGGGATCTTAAGCATCTGTAGACTTTCCTCCAGACAATTTCTCTCTTTCCTCTGTCTCACTGTGCTCAAGACCCACCTGAGGAGAACAGAGAATGATGCTGACAGGGCAAGCTGACCGTCACTGGTACATCAACAAGTGAATAAAGCCTTCCCTTCTCCCCCTCCCTCCTCTCTCGTCCTCCCTTATTCTCTAGCCTCTCCCATGTGGCTGAGCCGGAGGAGAGAGTTGTTAACATGCTGATTATGCAGATGGAAGCACACAGAGCAAAGTATGAAAGGAGAGGACTCCCATAGAGAGGAATAATGGAAAAAGAGGATGGAGGGAGAGCAGGAAAAGGGTAGTTTGAGTGCTTTTTCAAAATAGTAATATTGGTCACCCTACACCAGTAAAGGAGACTTTGTCACTGCCCCATTCTGTGTAGTGAATAGTTTGGTTTGGCCTGAAGCTGTGTCATCATCACACACACTCACCTGTTGTATCAGCGTACTTCCTGTAGTAGAGCTCAGAGAGAGTGAGTGTGTTAAACCGGTAGCTTCAGGGCCTCTAGAAATCAGAGCAAAGCTGTACTACGAAAATAGCAGCTGCCGTGGGATCAGCCACAGATGCCGTTAATCTTAGCAGCCTTCTCTCACCAATGTCCAAGAAAATGTAGCCTTACTTTAAAAACAGTTTTGTTGTAAATGTTTGCATGCTTACATGCACATGGAAACATATTTTGCTGATGCTAAGATGTACTTACAGCTGTGGCTCCATCAGTGCAAAGACTGTGCGCTCCCTTGCCTCAGACACATTTTCTCTCTGGACTGCATGCGCCAAAATTCAATTTTGAACAATATCAGACATCCATTTGTCTTGTTGCTGAAGCTGCTCACCTGCCCTGTGCAAATCATACATCCGCTCCGTCATTAGCTGCCATAAAACTCCATCCCGATGGCTATGGGTGCGTTCCTAATTGCATACTTCTTCTTTTTACTTTTCGTAGGTACTGTAGCTTTCCTTAAAAAGTGTATACTGTTGCATGCAGTATGCACACCATGGGGGACGCTACTTTCTCATAACATGACGCCCTGAACTTTGACCCTCTTACTTTTACATCCGTTACCTTGGAGATTAAACAAACAGCACTTACCGTCATCCGTCATCGCGACTTCTGACAGCTTTGCGGCTCAGTTGATGTGACGTATCTTTAGCTGCGCAGAGACTGTGACTCAGAATAGCCAGAAAAGAATACTGACTTGCATACTGCAAAATCGGACCGGATATAGTAGAACATCCTGGTATTTTTTGCATACTGCATCTGACATACTATGTATTGGGACATACTAAATCTCTTTCTGGCATTTTACATAGTATGGTAGTATGAGGAGGTCCTTTGCATCCAAGGGATTTTTGGGACCTAAAAAGCAGCTCCAAAACTGTCTTGGAGATTTTCTGGTCTTTCTCAGTCTGTCTGCAGCATTGATAAGCTCCTGCTACTGCAAATATTACCTCCTTCTACCACCTTGGGGTCAGATAAACCCCTAGTTTAGCTAACCCCAACTCTTGCACTTAGACCTGACGTGATAACATTGTCCCGTCAGATCGAAGGTGATTAAATTTGCTCATTCTTAATATCATTTTTCATATATTTATAACAGGCTTCTTATCATATGCTGTTCAGAATTTAAAATAAATGTTCAGATAGCCCATTAGTCATGGTAAAATAGCCAACTATTTAGTTGTTCCACCCCTTGTCAATAGGGAGTGCTGCAGCACCCACACCCATGCAGAAGTCCAACACTTAAGTTTATGTCCAGATACATAAAATATCAGCAGAACTTTGTCGTCCTCCTGACAAATGTTTCATTAACATCAGCATGCTAACGCTGGCAGTGCAGTTGCGTAAGCCCAAGGATACATTCTTCGTGCAAAAACAAGGTTGTTTTGATCACACATTCTGTAACAGTTACCGAAATGATTCTAATATTTGCCATCTACTTCCTCCTGTTCCTTCCTGTCCCGACTTCCTCCTGCCACGCACCAGTCATGGTGACATCTGTCTGTCTGTGCAAACACATCTGTGCACAGACGCTTGTAGACACAGCGACGCAAGAACAGTACACGATGGAAACATCAGTGTACATGATCAGATTAGATGTTGGATCACCTCGCCAAACGCATTTGCGTAGTAATGAGAGGAATTGTGGGGACAGGCTTTGTGTTTAAGTGCTCCCTTATCTCCTCCTTTCTTAGGGTGGATTCAACGTGAACTATTGTCTGATATAAATTTTTAGACAATGCAGTTCAAACAGGATATCCAACACTGACCATGCTGCTCCAGCACTATTCCTGGTTTTCCAGGTGGATGAGACAAAGGGATATATTAAAGCTGATGTTGTTTTTTGTGGAGTTACTTGGTGTCAGGTGACGTCTGCCGAATCATCTGTGACAAAAGGATTATAGGCCTACTGGCTGCTTCTCCAGCTGTTGATACACACCTTGTTTCCCCCTCATGTCCAACTATAAACCTTCACATGGTAGAATTAATCGCCAACATTGCCTCTACAGATTCTCCCACTTTCTATAGCCACGTAAAATGCCCAGAGGAACACACATCCCATGGTTTTATTCCACTCGGTGTTCAGCCAAAGTCACAGTCAAACTGGAGTCAACTATCCACACAGAAAAGGAATATCTCCAGTTTTATGGAGTCGTAATGCGGCAGGGGTACTGTATAAATAATCTCTCCACACAGAAACACTTCCAGCTGTTAAACAATATGCCCTTTGCAGTTTCTCTTTTCTTCTCTGTCCTTTTGATTGTATGAAGCGTCTCGCCCAGACGGCTTTGAAAATGAATACAGACGGGTTTTTTTTTTGTTGTTTTTTTTTTTGTGTTGAGAAATTCTGTTGTTGAATATTCGCCTTTTGTGACACCTCCAGATTGTTGCACTTTATACTGATTATTATTACAGAGTGGAGTTGGAGCTCTGCCTGTATCAAACGCTGCTATTGAAAGTCGGGTCATAATGTGAAATTCAAACCTCCGAGTCTGTTTACAATTAGGCTCTTTGAAGCATTCCTCTGTAATCTCGCCCTCCTTTTGATATAAAGATTCAGTATTGATATAAATGAAGGAAATTCTGCCTTTGTTTTTAAAGCCATACCTGTGGCTTTTGATTGATGGATGGAAACTGTACGGTAGATTTATATAATATAGACTGGTTTCAGACCTCACTCTGAGGTTATAGTTCCCCGTAGACTTCAGCAGTATTTGTATCCACACAGTCAGAATGGCGATCCGCAGAGGGGTGAAGCCTCATCCCCGTTGGATAACCATGAAACGTTTGTGAACAAGGGATGATAAAGTAAATCCAAGGCTTTTTTCAGGGGCATCCTCATTGCCTTTGGCCATGTTGCAGCGCTGGTCAGTGGAGGGGGAGATGAGAGGGGAGCCCCTCTTCATCTCGTAAAGATCCAGCCGTTGGGCAGCTTTCACGCTCCACTGGCTGATCCTTCCAGGAAGTGAGGGGGGGGGTATAAGGAGCCCCCCCGCAGAGCCCCAGCATGTACCACTGCTGCATGCTGAGCCTAAATCAAAGGGGGCAGTCTGTCCTTAGCCTGGGGGAGAGTGAGTCTGCTGTGTGACCACAGAGACATGGGTAATAGGACAGCTTGTCACACTTGTGTAGATGCCTGTATTTTTGACAGTGTGTTTGCTTCTCTCCCGCCTGGGTTGCACAGTAATGACACCGTCAAAAACGCTGAGGCCTTGTGCAGTGAGGTCACATTTACAGTCATGACCTTGGCAGCTTTCAGAAGAGACCAAAGGAAGTCATCTAGCCATCTCAGTTATTTCAATTAAGTATGTTAGATCAAACCGATTTAAGTCTGCAATCATACAGTGTTGCAGTGTTGGCAGTTATTGTTGATGTGGAAACTTGAGGTAAGAGGGTCTGGGCTAAAAGGGCACATTAAAGGAATATTTCACCCCTAAAAAATGATTTTTTTTTTTGTGTCAAAACATCGGTTTGCAAATGCTCACACAACTCGTGCAGTAAAATCCAAGTCTTATTTATCCAGTCTTTGACTTGGTACTTCCCAATGTATCTTTGATCGCTTCAAAGCCAGACTCCATTGACAAAAACAGTAATTTTACTTCACTGCACACAGTAGTTGCTGGTCTAACGCTGCCTCTGACAGTTAGTTTACTAGCTTTATTGTGTGTGTTTGGGGAATCCGAACTAATGCTTTAAAACACCAAAGTCACACAAGAACACAGACAAGCTACAGATCCAGGCAGCAGTTGACCAGCAGCTCCTGTGTTCAGTGAGGTAAAATTACAGTTTATTTCAGTGGAGTCTGGCTTTGAAGAGAGCGTAGATTAGTTTCAGTTCCTAGTCGAAAAGGGTTGTCTCTTTGGGAAGTACTGAGCACACGACTGGATAAATGGGACTTGGATTAAACTGCAGGAGTGTGTAAATGGATGTTTTGATTGAATTTTGCTCTTGTTGAACACGGACCCCTGTGACTTCCATTCATTAAGTATTTCCTCTGTTTTTGTGTTCTTTGAGGCATGTTAAAAAGTTCTTCCCAAATTCACTTAGATCTTTACTAAATGATTTTTGTGACATTGACATGTCAGTTACAACAGCATAATAAAATAGTTGAAAAATAATAAGAGCTAACGAAACAAAAACTGCTTGGATAAATACACATTTTTACAGCCTTAAGGATTAATGTATCTATTGATTGTTATTCCAGTCCGATGTCGTCTTTTTGAGTCTTGTATAGAGTCTATTTTTATTTCTTGTAGTCTCAGTAGGTGTGTCAGTTTCTCCAGTAAAAAGATTTCTTCCATTTGTTAGCCATTGGTCCTTTGTTGGTGGTGTTTCTTTGCCCCAATTTCTGGTGATAGCTTTCCTGCTTGCCACTAGCAATATTTTGATCAAATATCTATCGCTAGCAATAACATTTTGTTCAGAAAATTTGCATAGATGACGCACCAAACAACTGTTAGGAACCTCATATCATAGTAGGGAAGAAAAAATAACTGTATATTGGGAAATGGTATGTAAAGAGCTTAAGCATAACACAGGGCGACACTGACACACAGTTGGTCATTTGTGGGGTGAATTATTCCTTTAAAGCTGAACAGACTTGCTGGTCTCAGTAAGTGCAGTAACTAATTAAACTGTGTTTCTTTTGTGATTGTGTTTCAGTTGGTAGCCAGTGAGTCCAGCCCTTTAGATGAAGAGCCTTCAGTTCCGGAGCATTGCCCCCAAGGCCCCGGCCGTGGTGCCCTCCCCCTCCCCTGCGGTCCTGTCCTGCCAGCCTCCCTCTGCCCTCCCTGAGGCCTCCACCGCCTCCAGCCCTAAGTCCATCATTGTGCCCACCCAAAACTATGCACTGATGCAAATAGCAGGTCAGGATGGCACCTTCTCTCTGGTTGCGCTGCCCCCTTCTGTCTCCTCCCAGACACCACAGCAACAACAGCAACAAACCCAAAAGAACCTCAAGTTGCCCATTCCTAGATACCAGCCGGTGAGGAGCAAAGGGACCGCAGATAAGGTCAAGTCACCACCTCTAGCTGCTCGGGTGAAAACAGCCACCAAGGTTGCTGTGACAGCGCAGACGAAGACAGTGGTGAGTGGGGCATCAACAGTGGTGAAGATAAAACAGCAGGAGTCCAAGCACACAAAGGAAACGCCGGTGCCCAAAGAGGAGCGTTCAGAACAAGTAATTCTGATTGACCCAGCCTCCTCTGACATCTCTGTCACTGCTCTGCTCCCAGACAATGCTGTCCTGTACCCAGGTTCTCAGTTAGAGCGAGCGCCAGATGGCTCTGAACGACCTGCTACAACTGGCCTTATTCAGAACCTCCAGTACCCCCCTGCGGCTGTCAAAGGCTCCCCAGGCAAATCCCCAGAGGAAAGTAAGACTACAGTGAGGCTGTGCCAGTCGAAGCCTGCTGCAGCCCAGCCACAGAGCAGTATCACTGTCCTGTCCTCAGCCATCTTCAGCAAAGCTGTCCAGATTATCCCGTCCCCACCTAAAGGTAAACTGCCCATCCTGCCCTACTCTAAAATGAAGAGCACCCTCATCCCAGCTGCCAAGCTCAGCAATTTGTCCCCAGAGAACAAGGGTTTCTCCAGCCAGACAGGCCTCACCAGCCCCTTAGATCCTACATCCAAGACACTTGAGACAGCTGAAGCCGGGGGTCACAACCAGGTGCCAAACTCCACTGTCCAGCCCCAGGCCAAGACCACACTCATGCCTGTGTTGGGAGCCCTCCAAAAACCACCTGGCAAGAAGAGAGGGAGAAAGAGAAAGACAATGGAGGACATCTTGGCATTTGAGGCCAGAAAGAAGAGGTCCTTGTCTTTCTTCCGTAGAAGGGTGCCAGAGAAACCACCAGCAGTCGCTCCAGGCTCCAAACAAAAGGAAGTTGACATTTCAAAGAAGTACCGCAGCATCCGGCCCAAGCCCATGCTGGTTATGGAGACAGTTCCCCAACTGGTTAGTTTGCCTGCCATTACCCCAGACGGCCAAGAACAGGAGCTCGTACTTGGTCATCAGCTCCCCAGCACTACCACAACCAAGACCCTGGACTGCCCTCCCCAGCCAGCTCCAGTAACCCTCCACCTGAGAGGTGCCTCCCATCCCAGAGTGTTCATAGGCAGCCGTCCGCTCCACCGCTGCCCCACATGTAGCCGCTGTTTCCAGTTCAAGCATCACCTCCAGAGCCACATGAACAGTCACACCAACAGCCGACCCTACGTCTGCCCGGTGTGCCGCAAAGCATACGCTCACTCCGGCAGCCTGAGCACCCACATGAAGCTACACCACTCTGAGGTACGCCCACGACGGTCTCTGTGCTGCGAGTTCTGCGAGAAGGCCTTTGGATATGTGGGAGTTTACTTCAGTCATCTGAGAGAGGTCCATAAGGTGGTGCTGACCGTGGAGCCGTCCATCAGCCATCATGAGGATGACCTTTCTGTGGAGGGGTGAGACTATTATCGATTGAGATAACTCATGAATACATGTGCACCTACTTCATTGTGACCTTTACCTCGTAGCAGGTTTTATGCAACTTTTTCCAAACAGTCATAACAAAGTTGCACTGTTGATTTTTTTTTCTCACCAGGGCCAACTCTCCAGAGCCATCAGACGAGCAGGATCGTGAAGACCCCGTGGAGCTGCAGATTAAATGTGGCCGCTGCCAGGCCATCACTCCCACCTTTGCCGACATGAAGATGCACTTGCTGTATGTGCACGGAGAGGAGATCCATGTTCCGCATCACGATGGCCAACCACTGCGGGGTGGCCGCGAGGCTGAGAACGAGTTGGTAAAGCACGCTGCGCATTACTGGCGGCAGCTCAACGAGAAGCGCAACCTGGTCAAATGTGGCAGCTGCGACGAGGAGTTCTTCTCCTTCTCCAAGCTTAAGAGGCACATCATGTCCCAGCACCGTGGAAAGGAGGGGGAGGACAGCGGGACTGTCTCATCACCTGATAGCAGCGGAAGCCTCGGGGTCCTTGCAGCAGGTGCGGCTTTTAACTGTGTGCTTTGCAGCGAGGTGTTGGACACTAAAGACGGGGTTATGGAGCACTGGAGGAGTCGCCACCACTGTGAGCAGCCCGGCCTTCTATGGGACGCACTGAGCTCGTACTCCGGCCACGAGGAGGGCGAGGCGGACGGAGATCCGGACACTCCAGCTCCAAGCCCACACTATCCAGCCTAGCCCAGGGATGGGCGTGGAGCCCCTCACTGTGGCTGCTCCTCACACACACTCAGTCCAAACAATCAGCAGCACAGGGATGGAGAGTTTCTCTTATGTCTTTTATCACTAGCTTCATCTTTCACCAGTTGACGCAAGAGAAAACAATGAAAAAAAAAATCAAACCAATGGTGGAAATTGATCTTTGTGTTACAGTTCATAAGGGGTGCTCTCTCTAGGTCAGAGAATCCAATTTTATAAACGATATTATTTTTCATGTTTTGATTGCACTGTTCTGTTTTTGACATTTCTTTTGGAGGTATGTATTTAATATCCTGTTGGATTATTTTTTTCTACTGCTTATTTAAATCTTATTGAAAGGGTAATTTATAACCTAGCTGACACAGTAATACTGTTAAAGGGTCATTTCACCCAAACGCTAGCCATGTAGATAATTTGTGAATTCTGCTGAGAGCTCTGCCTCTACCCTGATGGAAAATGACAATTTAAAAGTTTAACGACAACATTTCGTTGCAGAAATAGCACCCCTGTTACTCTGTGGATTATCCAGAGGAAACATTTTTAGTAGAGTACTGTAAACCACACAAATAAAATCCCATTCATCTACATTTCATGGGGTCAGAGGCAGAAAACTCAAGATATCGTCATCTTGACTCAAACTACCAAATCTGCACGGCTGGTTTTAATTTGGGTGGACTGACCCTTTTTGAAATACTGAGAAATGTTAATCTCAAAACAAGGGCACACTGTCTACTGTCAC